>NW_027518766.1:25000-35664 GCF_043159265.1 Tasmannia lanceolata | reverse complement strand
ATTTCCAGTATTGCTCCTATTGGACTTCTTATGTCAGGATATGGATCGAATAATAAATATTTCAGGTGGTCTACGAGCTGCTGCTCAATCTATTAGTTATGAAATACCATTAACTCCATGTGTGTTATCAATATCTCTACGTGTGATTCGTTGCAACATTAACTTTTATTTCTTTCCTTTATTTCTAGGAAAGAGGTTGAATGTATTGAATAGATATCTTGATTTTTTTATTCACCATTTAGGTTGATGAACTAAACGAGATGGTTATATGAGTGAAACAAAACAGCTTATGAATTCGCAGTAAGAAGATTGATTCTCATTCCCTATGTACGAGAGGAAAGTGTAAGTAAAGATAAGCGGTGGAAACTGTTTACCCCAAGATTGGTTGATTAGTCATCATGACTTGAAGCGGGTGCAAAAGATCAACTGTATGGAGTTTCTACAATTGTTATTGTATGCATTATCATATCGGGAATCAATCAAAAATGAGTGGACGGTTAGGAACACCAAGGTACACAAAGGATTCGTCATGGAAATAATGTAAGGTATCAAAAACCAAAGGGATATTTTTGCATAAAAGGAATCATAATGAGGGCTTTAAGTTGGTAGAAATGATCAAGCAGTACTTCCCCATGATTCCGATCCAGAGTATGCTCCTATCCACTGATTAAAGAAATGACTATCGGGAACGAAGTAATCCTTTATTTTTTTTTGAGAATCCCCTCTTCTGCGAAAGAAGAACAGGAACGAAAGAAATGGAATGCAATAGGAAAAATAAATAGTAATAGATCTTTCTTTATTCTTTCTTTCCTCCATCCCATCCGTATTAATACAGATAGGCTTCTTATCATGATTCATGAAATGAACTAATGTAGAGTGTCTAATTCTTTTTCGTAATCGAAAGATATGGGTAGAAATATCTATTGATACAACGAGTATTTTATTGAAAGATTAAGCTATTACTGAACAAAGATAAATTGTAATATTAATTATAAAATAAATTATGAGAGCAATTCGGAAGCACTTTGAATTTGTTATTATAGCAGACAGAATTCCATTGGTCTAATTAGGGACTCCCTGATGCATCTTTACTCTATTCACTCTCAAAAATGCCGAGGTAATACTGAATCAGTCCTTAGATTTATTTGTGGCCATCGAGGAGCCGTATGAAGCTGAGGTCTCATGTACGGTTCTGAAATAGCGATGGGAACAGTGATGTTATCATCGACTATGATTATCTAACAGTTCAAGTACAATTGATATAGTTGAGGCACAGTCAAAATATGGGTTTTGGGGATGGAATCTGTGGCGTCAACCCATAGGGTTTATAGTTTTTATAATTTCTTCCCTAGCAGAATGTGAGAGATTACCTTTTGATTTACCAGAAGCAGAAGAAGAATTAGTAGCGGGTTATCAAACCGAATATTCAGGTATCAAATTTGGTTTATTTTACGTTGCTTCTTACCTAAATCTACTAGTTTCTTCATTATTTGTAACAGTTCTTTACTTGGGCGGGTGGAATCTCTCTATTCCGTACATATTCATTCCTGAACTTTTCGGAATAAATAAAACGGGGGGAGTATTTGGAACAACGATTGGTATCCTTATTACATTAGCTAAAGCTTATTTGTTCCTGTTCATTCCTATCACAACAAGATGGACTTTACCTAGGATGAGAATGGACCAACTATTAAATCTTGGATGGAAATTTCTTTTACCCATTTCTCTGGGTAATCTATTATTGACAACTTCTTCCCAACTCCTTTCACTGTAACAGTATATGATACTCTAGATTCATAACCTCCCTTAAGCAAGAGAAAGAAATATCAAATTATTCATGGATAGCCACGATATGTTCCCTATGATGACTGGGTTCATGAATTATGGTCAACAAACAGTACGAGCTGCAAGGTACATTGGTCAAAGTTTCATGATTACCTTATCCCACGCGAATCGTTTACCTATAACTATTCAATATCCTTATGAAAAATCGATCACATCAGAGCGTTTCCGTGGTCGAATCCACTTTGAATTTGATAAATGCATTGCTTGTGAAGTATGTGTTCGTGTATGTCCCATAGATCTACCCGTTGTTGATTGGAGATTGGAAACAGATATTAGAAAGAAACGGTTGCTTAATTATAGTATTGATTTTGGAATCTGTATATTTTGTGGTAACTGCGTCGAGTATTGTCCAACAAACTGTCTATCAATGACTGAAGAATATGAACTTTCCACTTATGATCGTCACGAATTGAATTATAATCAAATTGCTTTGGGTCGGTTACCAATGTCAGTAATTGGGGATTACACAATTCGAACAATTATGAATTCGACTCAAATTAAAATAACCACAGATAAACCCCTTGATTCAATAACGATTACCAATGACTAAGATTCATTTTTGATCTAAAGGAGTGAAGCTTCTTTCATTTTGGTTGGTCAGTAACTACAAATCATAACTATTGATTGGTGAGAATCGCGGCTTGATTTGGATTTAGAATATATGAATATAGTCATGATGATTTCGGAATATCAAACTCCGAACTACTCTTTCGGATACAGAAGTGGAATTAGTCCAATAACTGTATCTACCTCAATCCAGACCCCATTACGATTCAATTAGAAACGTATCATATACAAGAAAAAAACAAGGTAACCTCTTTTTTCCTGGCTGGGTCAGTAAGGTCATGAAATATTTCAACTTTTTTTTATCTCTTATTTTATACATAATGGATTTACCTGGGCCAATACATGATATTCTTTTAGTATTTTTGGGATCAGGTCTTATACTAGGGGGTCTAGGAGTGGTATTACTTACCAATCCCATTTTTTCTGCCTTTTCATTGGGATTGGTTCTTGTTTGTATATCCTTATTCCATATTCTATCTAACTCCTATTTTGTAGCTGCTGCACAGCTCCTTATTTACGTGGGAGCTGTAAATGTCTTAATCATATTTGCTGTGATGTTCATGAATGGTTCAGAATATTACAATGATTTCTATCTTTGGACCGTTGGAGATGGGGTCACTTCACTGGTTTGTACAAGTATTCTTTTTTCACTAATTACTACTATTTCAGATACGTCATGGTATGGGATTATTTGGACTACAGGATCAAACCAGATTATAGAGCAGGACCTGATAAGTAATGTTCAACAAATTGGGATTCATTTATCAACAGATTTTTATCTTCCATTTGAACTCATTTCTATAATTCTTTTAGTTGCCTTGATAGGTGCAATTGCTATGGCTCGTCAGTAATAAATACTTAGAATTAGAAATGAATTAGAAATCCAAAATAAAATTAAAATAAATTTAAAATAAAAATAAATAAGGCCTTGTTCTGTCTTCTTGTATTGTTATTACATCCATTTTGCTTCAATTCAATTTATATATTTATTGTTCATATATTAAATTAAAAAGGGTTTTGTTTTAGTTCGATCCATTACCAATACCTTCCTTTGTTCCGTACTTGTTTTATATTCGAGTCAATCAGTGAAATTGTTGTTCATATTGAAATGAATCGAGATTGATGAGGAGTTGGTCAATGATGCTCGAGCATGTACTTATTTTGAGTGCCTATTTATTTTCTATTGGTATTTATGGATTGATCACAAGTCGAAATATGGTTAGAGCACTTATGTGTCTTGAGCTTATACTGAATGCGGTTAATATGAATCTCGTAACGTTTTCTGATTTATTTGATAGTCGACAATTAAAAGGAGACATTTTCTCGATCTTTGTTATAGCTATTGCAGCCGCTGAAGCAGCTATTGGGCCAGCTATTGTTTCGTCGATCCATCGTAACAGAAAATCAACTCGTATCAATCAATCGAACTTGTTGAATAAATAGTCATAATGATATAAAAAAAGACAGATATATATAATATTATATTCACCAATTAAAATTAGCATATATGACTCGTATGACCATGTTTGCTGAAACGTAAGAAATCAAAGTATCTTGGTCCTCTTTCCTAAACAGATCCAGAGGTAAATTGATTCTAAAAAAAAATCAATTCTGGTAAACTACTGATTCATCTGGTATCTACAATATATGATTCATTTACTACCGATTTTACCAGATCGAAAATTGATAACGTTCAAAAAATTGATAGACACAATGTCACATTCAGTAAAGATTTATGATACATGTATAGGATGTACTCAATGTGTACGAGCCTGCCCCACAGATGTATTGGAAATGATACCTTGGGACGGATGTAAAGCTAAGCAAATTGCTCCTGCTCCAAGAACAGAAGACTGTGTAGGTTGTAAGAGATGTGAATCCGCTTGTCCAACAGATTTCTTGAGTGTCCGGGTTTATTTATGGCATGAGACAACTCGCAGCATGGGTCTAGCTTATTGATACGTTCCGTAAAACTCTACTTGAATCCATTTGATTCTTCTTTACCGACAAAAACCCGTACTCGAGAAAATATATTATTTCGAGCGCGGGTTTTTATGGTCAAAGTCTATCTTGTCTTTACCACGAGTTATTTTCCTTGGTTAACAATAATTGTTGTTTTTCAATATCCGCGGGTTCATCAATTTTCTTTCTCCCTCATAGAGGAAATAAGGTGGTGAGATGGTATACTATATGCATCTGCTTGTTAGAACTCCTTCTAACGACCTATGCATTCTGTTATCATTTCCAATTGGACGATCCATTAATCCAATTGGAGGAGGATTATAAATGGATAAATATTTTGTATTTTCACTGGAGACTCGGGATCGATGGACTTTCCATCGGACCCATTTTACTGACGGGATTCATCACTACTTTAGCTACTTTAGCGGCTTGGCCAGTTACTAGAGATTCGCGATTGTTCCATTTCCTGATGTTAGCAATGTACAGCGGTCAAATAGGATCATTTTCTTCTCGAGACCTTTTACTTTTTTTCATCATGTGGGAGTTAGAATTAATTCCTGTTTACCTACTTTTATCCATGTGGGGAGGTAAGAAACGTCTGTACTCAGCTACAAAGTTCATTTTGTACACTGCGGGGGGTTCCATTTTTCTCTTAATGGGAGTTCCAGGTATGGGTTTATATGGTTCCAATGAACCAACATTAAATTTGAAACATCAGCTAATCGATCGTATCCCGCGGCATTGGAAATAATATTCTATTTTGGCTTCTTTATTGCTTATGCTGTCAAATCACCGATTATACCCCTACATACATGGTTACCAGATACCCATGGAGAAGCACATTACAGTACATGTATGCTTCTAGCTGGAATTTTATTAAAAATGGGAGCATATGGATTGGTTCGGATCAATATGGAATTATTACCCCATGCTCATTCTATATTTTCTCCCTGGTTGATGATAGTCGGAACGATTCAAATAATCTATGCAGCTTCAACTTCTCCCGGTCAACGCAATTTAAAAAAGCGAATAGCCTATTCCTCCGTATCTCATATGGGTTTCACAATTATCGGAATTGCTTCCATAACTGATATGGGACTCAATGGAGCCATTTTACAAATCATTTCTCATGGATTTATTGGTGCTGCACTCTTTTTCTTGGCAGGAACGAGTTACGATAGAATACGTCTTGTTTATCTCGATGAAATGGGAGGAATAGCTACCCCAATGCCAAAAATATTTACCATGTTAAGTAGCTTCTCGATGGCTTCGCTTGCACTGCCAGGAATGAGTGGTTTTGTTGCAGAATTGGTAGTCTTTTTTGGAATAATTACCAGCCCAAAATACCTTTTAATGCCAAAAATACTAATTACTTTTGTAATGGCAATTGGAATGATATTAACTCCTATTTATTCATTATCTATGTTACGCCAGATGTTCTATGGATACAAACTATTCAATGTTACAAACTCCTACTTTGTGGATTCTGGACCGCGAGAACTATTTGTTTCGATCTGTATCTTTCTACCCGTAATAGGTATCGGTATTTATCCCGATTTCGTTCTCTCACTATCAGTTGAGAAGGTAGAAGCTATTCTATCTAATTACTTTCATAAATAGTTTTCATAAATAAGAAATAAAGTCAAATAATCCTGTGATTTACAAAATCGGTCGCTGTACACTGAAAAAAAAAAAATGAAGTGAATTGGAATTGTAATCAGATACATCTGGAGTTTTTGAGAACATTTGAATTACTACTTGATTCAAATGGTTCTCAAAAACTCACACTAATTTTCGTTATATATTGGAGATTGATGTTCCATGTATTCTTCAAGTCCCTTCTTCAATTCGCTGTTAATGTGAATGAACCATAACTATGTAGTCCTATTCCTAATAGATTGACCCAAAATAGCATATCCAAATTATAAGAAATCCGATAGAAGCTACAATTGCCGAATTAACACCTTGCAAACTTTGATTTGTTCTAGTATGTAAATAAATCGCGAATATGGTCCAAGTAATAAATGCCCAAGTTTCCTTGGGGTCCCAATTCCAATAAGACCCCCATGCCTCATTAGCCCATACTGCTCCCGAAAGAATACCTATGGTTGAAAAGATAAACCCTAGACTAATGACACGATAACTCCAATGATCCAATCGCCGAGTCAATCGATACCTGTGATAATTTCTAAATGAAGGAAAAGAAGTGTTTTGTAAAACACTTCTTTTCTCATTCAAGTATTGGATCTCACCAAAGGAAAATGTCCCAATTAATAATGATTGGTTTTAACAACAATATCTGTGTTTTTTCGAAATGTGATGACTAGAAAAGCTACTGATAATAACGCTCCACATAAAAGAGCTGCATAGCTCAATAACATCATACTTACGTGCATCATTAACCACTGGGATTGTAGGGCGGGTACTAATATTGCGGATTGATGCATTTCAGTTAAAAGACCTGAAGTGGCAAAGCCTTGGGTAAAAATAGCACTTGGCCCAGTTATTGCGCTTAAATTATTTTTATGGTTCCCCACTTTAGGAACCATATGAATAATGGAGAAACTCCATGAAAGGAACATTAATGATTCATATAAATCACTTAACGGGAAATGTCTCAAATAAATCCAACGAGTTATTAATAATCCTGTTATACAGAAAAAAGTAGCTATAATGCCTTTTTCTGATGAATCACATATTCCTACGATTTGATGGACTAATAAATCCATCAAATGAATCGTAATAACAATTGAAATGATCGAAAAAGATATGTGAGTTAATATATGTTCTAAAGTCGCAAATATCATAAAAAATTATTTTGTAAAAAAAAAAAAGGGGGGGTGTGTGTTCCTCAATTATGGAATGGAAATAAGGAAAGGAATTGAATTCCTTATAAGATAGGATTTATCTTGCCCCTTTTAGGGGATGCCGCCACTCGGATTCGAACCGAGATGCTCTAGCACTGCTTCCTAAGAGCAGCGTGTCTACCGATTTCACCATGGCGGCTTGATCGAAATAATAATAGCCCATACTATGTTCAATCGTCGAGATTGATGGATTCAATCCAATCGATCTTAGGAAAGATTAGAATCGATGAATCAAAAAACTCGTTCAAATAAATATTTGAACGTTCAATAATACTTAACTTAGTATAGTGGTATGGTGTCAGTTTTAACAATCATTTTCACGGAGTATAAGTCCCCCTGGACCAGTTGGAACTAGAGGGTTATGTCCTCAGTCGAGGTATACAACTAAAAATTGTCCTTTTTTTTCTATCTCATTTTTTTTTTATGATTCATTTCTCATTTATCTCATTTCATGGATCCGACATAAAAATGAGATTTTTGTTATTGTGAAAGCGAATTGATGGGGAAAGTTACAATCCCCATCTCGCAAATTATAAAAATCTAATAGAATACCATTCTAGAATACTATAAGGAATGAAAAGTGAAACCTTTATCTTCTATCTAATGACTTCTTTTTTTTTTTTTCAAACAAAACAAAACGGAAATCAATCGTTTTTAGAACTCAATTAGACAGGCGAATTATTATTCTACATACCACAACATCCAGTTCTATCTCATATTGATGAGTTCCAAAATTCGTTAATGTAAAATGTAAATTATTCATCTTCTAAATCATCCAATTCATCGAGTCATGTCGATTCATTCAGATTATTCCGCGGCTTTATTACTTGTTTGTTGCACAAAAAAACTTTTGAATGCCCGGTAGAAATAGATTTAGCTAAGGATAAAGCTTTTATCGCGGCCCAATATCCCTTTCTCTTCCAAATATTTTTGCGAATACGCTTTTTTGACATAGAAGTACGTTTCTTTGGAACTGCCATTTTAAAAGAAAGAGGTTTCTCATTTTTATAGTTGGATGTGAAAGACATGTATTGTATTGTTCAAAATAAATCGTTCTTTCTATCCATTATCTATATCTATTCCATAGTGGATACTTCCTTCATAACATAAAAAATACAGATATGTGCGCATCACATATAGTATAACTAGGATGAAAAAAAAAAAAGGGTTCCAATTTATATCTCAGTCTATTTATATATCGTCATGTTACATTTAATAAATCAAATCAAAAAACTTAAGAACCCATACATTTTACCCTTACCTAATTTAAGAAAACAATAATATAAAATTTTTTCGATTAATTGATCAAACTCGAGAATGGAGTACCCATAATTTAAATTCAAATGAGATCATGTAGTTAATCTCTTAAACGATACATTACTTGATAAAGGTCATTTTAGTAATTTATTATTTCAGCTCTATGCGAAATGACGAGTATCGTAGGATTTTCCATAAAATATGTTTGTTTTATTTGACTAGAAGCCAATCAATCAGTTCCAGAATGAATTAGTCAATGACTCCAAATAAACTAACTAAAATAACTAGGTGTTATTTTATTAGGTCGAGTTATTGGTGGATCCTATAATTCATATCAGAATCAAGTACTATTTTGGTGTAATTCTTTTTCCTTATTACTATATGGATATAAATCACCGTAATAGTGGAATGATTGAAAATCTCATATTCTGTATCTCAATAAATATCTTAGTTAATCACTAGGTAGTCATTTTTAAGCAGTAACTTGGTTATTTGAACAATTGTAACTTCTTGATTTGAATTTTTCAAATATCTGGGAAAGAATCAGAATAATGAAGAATTCAAAATAATATTTGAGTTTTTATATCTTGATTTTTTTATTTATTTGATTATTGCTCTTTACAAAAAAGATAAGAGCTGGTGAATCGGAAAAATTAATAAGAATAAAAAAAAAAAGTTTGATTTGATTATGCAACCCATATATCAATATGCATGGATCATACCTTTCGTTCCACTTCCAGTTACTATGTCAATAGGATTGGGACTTCTGCTTGTTCCGACCGCAACAAAAAATCTTCGTCGTATGTGGGCTTTTCCCAGTGTTTCATTGCTAAGTATAGTTATGGTTTTTTCGGCCGATCTGTCTGTTCAACAAATAGATGGCAGTTCCATCTATCAATATCTATGGTCTTGGACCATCAATAATGATTTTTCCTTAGAGTTCGGACACTTGATCGACCCACTTACTTCTATTATGTCAATACTAATCACTACTGTCGGAATCATGGTTCTTATTTATAGTGACAAGTATATGTCTCATGATCAAGGATATTTGAGATTTTTTGCTTATATGAGTTTTTCCAATACTTCCATGTTGGGATTAGTTACTAGTTCCAATTTGATACAAATTTATATTTTTTGGGAACTCGTGGGAATGTGTTCGTATCTATTAATAGGTTTTTGGTTCACACGACCAATCGCAGCAAATGCCTGTCAAAAAGCATTTGTAACTAATCGTGTAGGGGATTTTGGTTTATTATTAGGAATCTTAGGTCTTTATTGGATAACAGGTAGTTTCGAATTTCGGGATTTGTTCGAAATCTTCAATAACTTGATGCATAATAATGGAGTTAATTCTTTATTTGCTACTCTGTGTGCTTCCCTATTATTCGCTGGTGCAATTGCTAAATCTGCGCAATTTCCCCTTCATGTATGGTTACCTGATGCCATGGAGGGACCCACCCCTATTTCGGCTCTTATACATGCTGCTACTATGGTAGCAGCGGGAATTTTTCTTGTCGCTCGACTTATGCCTCTTTTCACAGTTATACCTTACATAATGAATCTCATTTCTTTGATAGGTATAATAACGGTACTATTAGGAGCTACTTTGGCTCTTGCTCAAAGAGACATTAAGAGAAGCTTAGCTTATTCAACAATGTCTCAATTGGGTTATATTATGTTAGCTCCAGGGATGGGTTCTTATCGAGCTGCTTTATTCCATTTAATTTCTCATGCCTATTCGAAAGCATTATTGTTTTTGGGCACCGGATCCATTATTCATTCAATGGAACCCATTGTTGGATATTCTCCAGATAAGAGTCAGAACATGGTTCTTATGGGTGGTTTAAGAAAATATGTACCAATTACCAAAATGACTTTTTTATTAGGTACACTTTCTCTTTGTGGTATTCCACCTCTTGCTTGTTTTTGGTCCAAAGATGAAATTCTTAATGATAGTTGGTTGTATTCACCGATTTTCGCGATAATAGCTTGTGCTACGGCGGGATTAACTGCATTTTATATGTTTCGGACATATTTACTTACTTTTGAGGGGTATTTATATGCGCATTTTCAAAATTACAGTGGCACTCAAAATAGCTCGTTTTATTCAATATCTATATGGGGAAAAGAAGAATCAAAACTGGTTAACAGAAATTTGCTTTT
>NW_027518766.1:0-2500 GCF_043159265.1 Tasmannia lanceolata | reverse complement strand
AATTCCATATTCAAAGTTGCGATCGGATCTATTCATTAAAAAGAATCGATTCGATACATTTCTTATGTACCCATAGGTGCTATATTGGATTTGAATCCAATTTCGGATCAATCTATATTGATTGACCGCCTCCATTATGTTGTTGCTAGCAAATACCACTATTTTGGGTTTTGGATCTTCCAAATCATTCCCGCAGGAGATCCGGACCGATTTTTTTCTGATCCTTCGATAAAAAGATTCATTCTCTTCATAAAAAATAGGAGGTAGAACCAATAAAGATTTCTTTTTCGATTCATCCCTGGAGTTGAATACCTCATTCAAGAATTTTTTTTGATCCAATCCGTAGGAATCAATAGAAAAGGCAAATCCCTTATGATACACCAGATCCGGCTCGGTTATTGATAGAGTGAATAGATCCGCCATTTCTTGAAATCTCTCTTCTGATTCAAAATCGTGGTGTAACGTGTATCCCCCTTTGTTCCGGTCATGGAATAGATGAAATAAATCAAAAAATGGATTTTTGTTCAAGAATGAAATCTTATTGGAACTGTCCATATCCGGTTCATCCTTCGGAACCATAGCACATCCCGGATCTAATGAAATAGGATGAATTGAGACGGTATTTTGTAAATACGTAATTATCTTGAATATATCAACCATTTCTTTATTTTCCGATCGCCTGGATCGGACAAAAGAAACATCTTGTTGTTTCTTCAACAATTTCTGATCTCTAGTGGACCTCTCAGTAGGATTCGAACCCAGATTAAGTTCTGACCCTCTGTCAGAGAAAAAAGAACGAATTGATCTTGTAGGATTCCCAAGAAATTCGTCGATTTCTTCCGGAAGCAGATGATTATTCATCTGCTTCTCACGTTCCGTGAATAGCCGGGACATTGAGGAATATCCAGAAAGGCATTTCGGGAATCGATCTGATTCTATCTCTGTTCGTTCCGTTTGAAGAAAGGAAGGATCCCAAAGAATCGATCTTTCTTTTAGTTGCTGAATCTCTGTTTGATTGATCAATGTGTGATATTCCGAATCCTCATTACTAATGGAATCGAAATGATCTCTGGATTGATCAGAAGATCCTTTCAATTGGCTAGAATCCGTTACTTGAACGAAAATAGATCTTGTGGAATCATATTGAATATTTGACGATACATTCTGTACCTTGCTAAAAAACCGATCCTTGTTTACCAACCACACATTGTCTAACCAAATCAAATTCTCTCTCGATACCTTGCCTCAAAAAATCCGATTCGTGCTGATTCTTCCCCCAACTAACGAAGAGATCTTGGCGGAATTGCCACATATGAAATTGAGCACAATTTTGTAAAGAAATACCCCACTTGTTTCTCGAGAAGAGATGGGAAACATGCTCAATATCATTTGATTGAATAGTTGCCTCAGCTCCTTGTTGTTTGAAGAAACCCTCCACTTCAATTGGTCTTTTTTCACGAAAAGCAGACATGAGATAACAAATCAAGTGTTTCACTAAGATTTCGAATAGCTGTCCCGAATTCAAGTTGATTATGTTTCGCTTCTTCCTCGGAGAAAGACGATCAAAGAATTCCCGATCATGGTCCTTGCGGATCGGATCATCCGTATAGGATACAAAAAGAAACTCCAGATATTTTATATCTTTCTCTCTGAATGAGATCTCAATTTCAGCTACGGTTTCATTAGATATCTTACAACTAGAATCCCTCTTTTTTACGATCCGGTTCCTCCACCACCGCGAACCCCAGTTAGATTCAGGCATGATACACTTTTGAGTTATTGGGAGAACCCAAGTACTCTCTTTCGGATCCATGAAACAACTCTCAGAGATCTTTTTCCCTTTTGGAAGATACAGGAGCGAAACAATCAACCTATTGATATTGGAAGACCAAAAAGATTCTTCCAATGTATCATTTCTGGGTCCAATGGAATTCATAGGTATAGGAAGAATAGGTATAGGAAGAAGCCCCATCAAATAGAGATTTTTTCTTTCGACCATATTTCGATTGTTAATACGATATATAAGGACCGCTACTACAAGCAGTACTACACCTTTGATCGTGAAATATCGATTGCTTGTTGAACCCTGTGAATCACGTGAAAGTAGGATACTCCAAATTCGGGGGTCAAAGAGTTTCATAAAACGTTCTTGGTGGAAAAAAATGTGAGTGAAAGATCCCACTGAATCGAATTTGGTCCATGAATCTAAGAAATAGTGAGAATTCTTGATCTCTCTCAATATCTCTCTCAATTCGAAGATCCAGGATTTGAATTGATGTCGTTTCATCGATTCCTGTTCCATCGATTCCTCCTAAAGATTTCATTTCAACTGGAATTTGGATCTCTCTCAATATCTCTCTCAATATCTCTCTCAATTCGAAGATCCAGGATTTGAATTGATGTCGTTTCATCGATTCCTGTTCCATTGATTCCTCCTAAAGATTTCATTTCAATTGGAATTTGGTTATTCGCGGTGTACGATGATCCTTGTTAAGCATCC
>NW_027518765.1:30000-33183 GCF_043159265.1 Tasmannia lanceolata | reverse complement strand
CGTTCTGGTTCTACATTTGTTCGAACAAAATGCTTAGCTAATTCCATGCGTCTAACCAAAAAATCCTTTCTTCTTCCAACTTTTCTATCTTCCCATTCATTCCCAGTGTACCTTTCTTCCCCTAATTCCTTCCATTCCACCAATGAATGATCTGTAATAATTCGCAAATCTGGATCGGCTAATTGTTCTCTGATAGCACTTGCTCCAGTAGAGATTTCTCGATTTCGAAATGTATCGAAGCCTTGGGTAGTAAAAAAAAGTGGGATGCTATATTTCCGGGATTGTATTTCATATTCGAATGAACCTCGTAATCGTAAGAAAGTCGGTTTTTTAACTATGGGCCTAGCAAAAGAAAAATTGGGATAGGTTCCTATAGGATCCCCCCCTTAAAAACCGGACATGAAGGTTTCCTCTCATCCGGCTCAAGTAGTTACACCAAATAAATAATAAATAAAGGGGGTCTCACTTTCAAATTTTGTTCTAGAAACCCCCATAAAAATCTACTCCTTACTCAAGTTCCCAGTGAGAACCAACCTATATTTCATTGATTCATTTTTACTTTATATTTTATTTTCGGAATTACTTATTCATTATTCAATTACGACATAAATAAAATGTGAAATTGTTGAGTAGCCTACGTCCCCTCGAATGATGAATCCCCTTAAAGGAATACCTTGGAACTCATAAGGGATTTACTTGTCTATGTATCGTTCCATTCGATCTTTTAGGTCCCTACTTCACCTCGACGGTTATGCTATGATGTCCCTTGAAGCATATATGCGATGGATAGATTCCTGTAACCATGTCATATTTGTTTACTTGAACAGAAAACAGAATTTATTTCTAAAAGAAATGGAGTGGCTAATTCCAAGAAAGAATTCTTTTTTTTTTTTCACGAGGTACAGCTAGCAATTCCTATTTATATGTTACGGAATCGACCATGGATCAATTCCCCCTTTATTTGGAAGTATTGAATACACCCATAATTCTGAGCTTCATGTTCTTCTTCTTCCTCTCCCAGGAGACATGTCAGAGCCAGGGGCATCCCAATCGGATTAAATGGGATGACAGTTTCTCATTCCGAATCTGTAAACTCATAATTTCGATCAAATCACACATCGCAGTATACTAGGCTTTCTAATTCCTTAAGGGGTTTATCTAAAAGATTCGCGATATAACTAGGAAGACGTTTAAAATACCACACATGAGTCACTGGACATGCCAGTTTGATGTATCCCATTTGATATCTTCGTATCCGAGAATCAACAAATTCGACTCCGCATTGTTCACAAAATTTCGGGTCTTCTTTTTCATCTCCGATCACTCGATAATTTCCACAAGCACAAATTCCACTTTTTATAGGTCCAGAAATTCTTTCACAAAACAATCCATCTTTTTCCGGTTTATTGGTTTTGTAATGAAAAGTATAGGGTTTTGTCACCTCTCCAACTATCTCTCCATTAGGTAGTATTTTGTTAGCCCAAGCACTTATTTGTTGAGGAGAAACTGATCCAATTCGAAGTTGTTGATGTTTATACCTGTCGATCATATTATAGAATATAAATTCTGATTCATTCCGATCAAGCTTCCTTCCTATGAATCTGGAAGTTCTTCTCAGATACAAGGAAATGATTCAGTTCCAGAGCCAAAGATCGTAGTTCTCGAACGAGTAATCGAAAAGATTCTGGAGCATCCTCGGGGTTAGGTATTGTTCCTCCAATGATCGTAGTACCAAGTACTTCCTGACGAGCTCTAATATGATCAGATTTATAAGTAAGCATCTCTTGTGAAATATGAGCAACACCAAATCCCTCTAGAGCCCAAACTTCCATTTCTCCTACTCGTTGTCCCCCTTGCCTGGCCCTTCCTCTAAGGGGTTGTTGTGTAACAAGTGCATAATGTCCACTGGAGCGTCCGTGGATTTTATCATCAACTTGATGAATTAATTTCAGGATATAGGACTTTCCTATTATAACAGGTTGTTCAAAAGGATCTCCTGTTCTTCCATCAAATATTCTGCTTTTTCCCGGATACTCGGGTTCAAATACCCACGGATTTGCTGTTTGCTTACTGGCTTCATATAATTCAGGAAACACTAGTTTTCTCGAAGCCTCTTGCTCATATCTCTCATCGAAGGGTGCTATTCTATAATGTCTGTCCAGCAGGTCCCCCGCTAACCCGAGCGAGCATTCAAATATCTGTCCCACATTCATTCGCGAAGGTACTCCTAATGGGTTGAAGACCATATCCACCGGTGTTCCATCTTGCAAATAAGGCATATCTTGTCTAGGCAAAATTTTTGAAATGATACCTTTATTCCCATGTCTTCCAGCTACTTTATCACCTACTTTGATTTCACGCTTCTGTGAAATATATACACGAATCATTTCTGGATTATAACTGGAACCCCCCCCTTTCTGGATCCATCTCACATCAATAACTCGACCCTTTCCGCCTATAGGTAATTTTAGACAAGTTTCCTTTGCAGTGGATACCTGAATTCCAAGTATGGCTCGTAATAATCTATCTTCCGGGGCATACGATGATTCTTTTGCTGTCTGAGGCGTTAATTTACCTACTAAAATATCACCTGTTTCTATCCAAGATCCCAACATCACAATTCCATTTCTGTCTAAATTGCGGAGTAAATGGGCTTCTAAATGCGGTATTTCATTAGTGATTCTTTCAGGGCCTTGACTTGTCACATGAGTCTGAATTTCATATTTCCGGATGTGAAAAGAAGTATAAATATCTCCATATACCAGACGTTCACTAATGAGTACCGCGTCTTCAAAATTGTAGCCTTCCCATGGCATATAAGACACTAATACGTTTTTTCCCAAAGCGAGTTCACCACCAACTGTAGCCGCACCGTCCGCTAAAATTTGTCCCTTTTTAATGCATTTACCCCGCGGAACCTGAGGTTTTTGATGCATACAGGTATTTTTGTTGGAACGTTGATACATAACCAATGGAATGCTTATGGTAGTGTCTCCATTACCTGATAAAACGATCTTGTCAGTATCAGTATAAATGATCTTTCCATCTTGTTCGGCTATAGCTGAAACCCCCGAATCTAGAGCCGCTTGGCGTTCCAACCCAGTTCCAACAATGCACTTCTCGGACCGAGAAAGCGGAACTGCTTGACGCTGCATATTCGAACTCATTAAAGCTCGATTCGCG
>NW_027518765.1:0-12500 GCF_043159265.1 Tasmannia lanceolata | reverse complement strand
GACCCGCCAACAGTCAAGTAATTAGTGAACCTCTGGGAGATGAGTATTTACATTTATGATTAGTTCCTTTTTTTCCTATCTCCCATCTATCCATTTTATTTAGTTATTTACTAGAGCAATTATGATATGGAAGTCGATCCGGGGCAAGTGTTCGGATCTATTATGACATAGTCATGAGGTGCTTAACGGACTCTTCTAATCTTGTCAAACCTCTTCCCGGCGTGACGCAAAAACGATTTTTTGGTGCAACCTAGTGTATTCATATCTCAATGTATACGTGCCTAGACGGACCTACTTCATATCTTAATCTTACACGGAAGGTATTATATTATTCTATTACAAATCAAAGGATCATTCATTAGTCATTTACTGTATCCGTATCGTTTATCTCTATGAGGTACCGGGTGAAATAGAACGATCTTAGAAGGGATATAATGAAATTCCTCGATTGGCTCTTCCCGGAGGAACGATCTATTTTATTTGATTGATGGATCCAACATTATAATGAATTATAAAAGAGAGTGTTCTTATTCGAACCGTCGTGTGATCTTCAACCAGTTATGTGCTTCAATATAATTACCTGGAGTAAGCGCTATAGCTTGTTTCCAATATTCAGCAGCTTGATCGGACCAAGCCTCTGCAATTTCAGAATCTCCCTGTCGAATGGCCTGTTCTCCCCGGTCGGAATAGGTGGGTCGATTCCTTCCCTTAGAACCGTACTTGAGAGTTTCCTACCTCATACGGCTCAGCAGTCAATTCTTTTGGTGTCCCATCTTAATCTACCATATCTAACTGAATGAGATTTCTCGTAAATAGATCCGATTTTTTATCGAGTTAACCAGAATAGAAGAGGTGAATTACATGAGTTTCAAACTCTAATTTGAATCAATAATCAAATCAGTTTTATCTTTTCTCCTACCTTCAGAAGAATGAAGCATAGGTATCCTCCCCTTATACTTAGAATTTTATGAAAGGTAACTATCTCGGTTTCATTTTCATATAGAAATTCATATAGAATCTTTGAAAAAGATTTTCTTTCCTCCAAAAGAAAGAAAGGACTTACTATCTTTGGGATCTGATGCTACACCGCTGCTCAATACCTTAGTAGATCGACTCTATTACATAAGTTGATTCCTAACTTTTATCTCATATCATGACATAAGTAAGCAGTTCTTATTGTATCGGCCCCAAAACCTCGCTAATTGATCTTTACGGTGCTTCCTCTATCAATTAGATCCTTTCTTTATCCATAGAATCTAATATATAGGCCGTACCTATTTCTTCATATTTGGCTCCTATGAAGTCTCTTTCTTTGCTACAGCTGATAAAACTCGTTGCTTTGAATGATGCATATGTAGAAAGCCTATTTTTTTCTAGTATTTACTAGGAGGTTTGATCTTTCTTTCCTTCTTTCTATAGTGGAGATAGTCGCACGTAATGACAGATGACGGCCATATTATTAAAAGCTTGTGGTAAGAATGGGTTTCGTTCGAGTGCCCGGAAATAATATTCCAAAGCCTTCGTATGTTCTCCGTTGCTTGTGTGGATAAGGCCTATGTTATAGAGTATATAACTTCGATCATAGGGATCAATTTCTAGTCGCATAGCTTCATAATAATTTTGTAAAGCTTCCGCATAATTTCCTTCGGATTGAGCTGACATCCGTTACGGTCGTTCATTCTATTCAAAGAATCTCCGTTCCAGAAACGTACGTGAGACTTTCATCTCATACGGCTCCTCCCTTCTGTGCATAGTAATAAGGGGAATAATCCATGGAATCAAAAAAGATTGAAATATTCTCATTATGAACTGACAGGGGCTGGTGTTTTTACAAGAAATCTCTAGCCAGCCTTCCTGCAAGAGGTCTATATTTTCTTAACACCAACCATGTTGGTGCTAGATAGAAATGGTAACTCCAACAATTTCTTTGTCCTCAACGCCCCCTATTTCCAGGAATTAGTCACTTCAACGATCTTCGATGGTTATACGGGTATCCAAAGTACGAACGAGATGGATGTTTGTTGTCCCAACCATTCTTGTTAGTCCCGATCCCGATAAGGAAAAGGGGTAATTTATAACAAAGTTTTCGCGTTGTTGATTCCTAGGTGTAGTGCTTCTTCCTCTATGCCGCCTATTGGTCTGGTCCTAGTGGAGTCGGATTGACCTACAATACAGAACCTGTAGGTGTAACCTTTCGCTCAATACTCAAATCAACAATTGAAGCATCTGAGGCTGCATCAATCGGGGATACACGACAGAAGGAATTGTTCTATCTCTAAATTTCACCTTCACCGAGCATAGGTTTATTTCAAAAATCTTTTTTCTTTGTATTACGAATCATGTCTCTTTCTCGTAAGACTGAGGTCGGTAAATCATAAATAATAAATAAATAATAATAAAAAAAAATCAAATCGCACCATCTCTGTAATAGGTAAATGCCTCTTTTTCTCCTGAGGTTGTCGGAATTATTCGTAATAAGATATTGGCTACAATTGAAGAGGTCTTATCAATAAAATTTCCATTTATCCGAGATCTAGGCATGGTTAACAATCCATTCCATAATTCTTCTCATTACCCCTAGAGGGAAAATGATCCCACAAACAAAGGAATTGTATAGTACGAAATCACATAAAAACAAACGGACTCATTCTAAAAAAAAAGGTGTCGACCTTCCACTCAAATTGTCCCTTTGGGGCAGGGATGGATAGGAAATATTTGAATCCGATTGTATTTCATTTAAATTAAGTATTAAGTATAAATATTAAGTAGTATACCAATGAACGGAACTATTCCTATTTTATCGAAGCTCAGGAATCAAGGAAGTTTTTCCTACAGATTCTGATGACTCTAGAAGTTTTGATTTGATTATGATCCAAAGAAAAAAAAAATCAAATCAAATAATAGAATCATTCCATGATGAAAATAGAATAAGAATAACCATCCATTTTTTGTGCATAGTGTGTATACACCACGCAATCGAAATATCAAAAAAATCCATGGGACGATTCATGAATTTGTAATAGATTGTGGGGTAGCTCATGAGAGGAATTGTTGTTGAGAAATCTGAAACTAGAAAGGAATTTTGGAATTCCTATGGAACCATAATAGTCTAAATGTAACCATAGTATAAAATAGGGTCAGTTGACTTGTTCCAATTCATTGGTTTAATCCAGTATAAATCTAAGAATAAGACGGGATCGTCTTCTTGACAAACATGAATAGATAGATTCTATCTATTTTTTTTTAATCTTTTTAATAAGATAAGAAAAAGATAAGAAAAAAAATGTTTTTTTATCCCTCGATCCTCGAGGGAAGATCTTTCTTTAATGAAAAGTTTTCTATTTTCTATTTAGAATTGATTGGTCATACCTGTATTGCAATAATACAATAATATGAATGACTCGCTATTCACTCGGTTTCTGGGTCATAATCATAAGATTATGTAGGAGAGATGGCCGAGTGGTTCAAGGCGTAGCATTGGAACTGCTATGTAGGCTTTTGTTTACCGAGGGTTCGAATCCCTCTCTCTCCGTACCTTCACCTAATTCACCAACGGTACCGACTACAATGTATCAAATCAAATAACAATTGATACGAGTATTCCAATCGTACTTTATTTGATATAGATTCTCTATTCCTAATTGCTGTGGTATGGAAAATACCGGAACGGAAAGAATGGACAAGGAATAAAAATCTCACCGCTGATCCATTTGTAATACGTGAATGGGAGAAAAATCCGGATCAAACCTCTTAGATCTATTTACTTCGGCGAAAGAAAAAAAAGGGGCTTGTCCAAAGCTTTGTTATTTTAGTTAGGTTCAAGTCTGACGGGAATAATATTCTACGACTAGCAACTCATTGATTTTCAAACCGATCCACTTAATATCTATTATTTGATTTACTAATCCTTTATATTGGGATGAATAAAGACTCAAATGTTTTGCCAACTCCTCGTGGGGGGATGAATCCATATAATTTTGAATCAGAGCTCTGGATCTTTGTTCATCCCTCATAGTAATAATATCTTGGGGTTTGCAGCGATAACTTGGGATATCTACTATATACGGCCATTAACTAAAATATGTCTATGATTAACTAATTGCCTGGCTCCCGGAATGGTCGAAGCCATACCCAATCGAAAAAGGATGTTATCCAAACGCATCTCAAGTAGTTGTAGTAAAACCTGACCTGTTGACCCTTTGGCTTTCCCAGCAATACGAACATATCTAAGTAATTGTTGCTCTGTCAGACCATAATGAAAACGCAATTTTTGTTTTTCTTCTAGACGAATACGATATTGAGATCTTTTCCCGGAACGCGATTGGTTTCTAAGATCACTTCCGGATCTAGGTCTTTTCCTAGTGAGTCCCGGTAAAGCCCCTAGACGGCGTATTTTTTTGAAACGAGGCCCTCGGTAACGAGACATAAAGACTCCTTAATTTTATTGAAATTTCATTTTACAGAATAAACCTAAATTAATACTGAACTAAACGATAAACGAAGCTAAATCCACTGAAGTACTACAAAGAGGAATAAGATGAATTGTATCAATATCCGTATTATTTTGTATATTGTATATATGGGAAGTTAAGGATCCTTTTCTTGATTTGTTCTGTATAGATCAAACGGCTCCAATCCGTTTTTTATTCTTTATTCATAGTTGGAAGTTCCCGCGACATAACATAATAGATCGGTAACCCGACATTTGGAGAAAAAAAAGGGGGGGGTCTTCTCAATATTCCTTGGTCTCAAGGAAAGATGATCAATCCTGATAAAAAAAAAAAAATAGAACAAATAGAGAAAGCCGACTATCGGAATCGAACCGATGACCATCGCATTACAAATGCGGTGCTCTAACCTCTGAGCTAAGCGGGCTCATATAACAGAAATAGTGCGTGAATAGGAATTCGGGAAACTATTGGGATCTTAGTTAGCTATTAGCTATTAATAATTATTAATATTAATTATTATAAATTATTATAACATATTAATTAATATTAATAATTATTAATATAATATGAATTTTGATTTTATTTTTGATTATTTTCTATTTGATTATTTATTTTTGATTATTTCATTTATTAGTAGTCACTAGCACTAGAATTTTTTTTTTTCATTCAAATCAAATTTAAAAAACGCAAAATAATACTATATACATATGAAATAATTCTATATTCTATTATAGAATAGAATATAACTATTAGTTATAGCAGTTATAGCAGATTATATGAATTCTATTTCTATTAGAGTGTAGTTCCTAAGGAAAGGATAAGATAAGGATGCAATCCAGATCCTACTGAGATATTCCTTTTGTTTCATTCGGAAAGGGAGGAGATAGGACGAAAAAAAAAAAAAGAAGAATGAATATCGACCGTTCCAGTATTCCAAACTGCGCGGGAAAAATGAGAGGGGGGGGGAACATCTATATGTGGGATATATCCATCCATATTGAATTGCAGATACATCAATGATAGAATCATTTCTGATTGGACCAAATAATGGAATGGTCCTCCAATAGATATGAAAGAAGATGGGCAAGAAATAAAATAGGAGCAGACACTTTTTCGATATAGGAATCAGTATCTAATGAATTCAATGGTTCCAACATAAATGAAAGAAGGGGATGGGATCACAATGAGATCGAGATCTCATAAGGGGGATATGGCGAAATTGGTAGACGCTACGGGCTTGATTGGGTTGAGCCTTGGTATGGAAACCTACTAAGTGGTAACTTCCAAATTCAGAGAAACCCTGGAATTAAAAATGGGCAATCCTGAGCCAAATCCAGTTTTCTGAAAACAAGGGTTCAGAAAGCGAGAATCAAAAGAAGGATAGGTGCAGAGACTCAATGGAAGCTGTTCTAACGAACGGGGTTGACTACATTGGTAGAGGAATCCTTCTATCAAAACTCCAGAAAGGATGACCTTATTTAAGTACATAGACGTACTTAAATATCAAATGATTAATCACGACCCGAATCCGGATTTTTTGATTATTTATATGAAAAATTGCAGAATTCTTGCTAAATTAAATCGATTCCAAAAGGAAGAATCGAAGATTCAGTGATCAAATCATTTACTCCAGAGTCTGAAAGATCTTTTGAAGAACTGATTAATCGGACGAGAATAAAGATAGAGTCCCATTCTACATGTCAATACCGACAACAATGAAATTTATAGTAAGAGGAAAATCCGTCGACTTTTGAAATCATGAGGGTTCAAGTCCCTCTATCCCCAATAAAAAAAAAAAGGCCTATTTTATTCCATTCCCTAACCATTTATCCTCTTTTTTCGTCAGTGGTTCAAAATGAGCTTAGCTATGTTTCTCACTCACTCTACTCTTTCACAAATGGATCCGACCAGAAATCTTTCTCTCTTATCACAAGTCTTGTGATAGATATGATCTACGTACAAATGAACATATATGGCAAGGAATCTCCATTATTGAATCATTCACAGTCCATATCATTACTCTTACACTTACAAAGTCTTCTTTTTGAAGATCCAAGAAATTCCAAGGCTGAGGTAAGATTTTCTAATGTTTTTTGAGTCCCTTTAATTGACATAGACCCAAGCCCTCTAGTAGGATGATGCGTCGGGGATGGTCGGGATAGCTCAGCTGGTAGAGCAGAGGACTGAAAATCCTCGTGTCGCCAGTTCAAATCTGGTTCCTGGCACGTGGTTAATATATCGAATAGATACTCATACAAATGAATCGATATGGATCGGGATCCATATTCTATTCGTTAATAGTCTAGATCATGATACATACTTATCCATCTAGGGATATATCTAGATCCCCCATTTTTTTTTTTGATGGGTAAAGAAAAGAATTAGATTCTGTTCCCTCTTCTTTTTTGTTTGTTCATACTGTACCTGCTCTCGCTCAAAAAGAATGTTAATACTTCATACATATTTGAATTGAAGTTAGTTGGCTGAAAACCCAAAAGTCTAGTCTAGAGAGGAATCGAAGGGTAGGAATAGACAGGATTCATTTCAGATACAGTACAAAGAAAATCTGATCCCCTTTTCATTTCTGAATTTTGAGTTCATAATTTCATATTTTCTTTCATATTCTATTTCTTCACTTTCTCTTTCTTCACTCCCTCCTACGTGACTTTTCGGGGCCCATCTAAGTGATGTGCGCGGTACAAAGTTCATGGTGCAGAACTCTTTTGATTCATCCTATTGGCTTTGCTCATCCGAAATGGATATCTTCCAAATTGGGGAATATCAATGAAGCCCCTTTAGTAGCCCATTCATAATACTGAGATGAGAGTCCAGTTATTCTGTTTCATCTAGAACAGAACATAAAAAGATTCCTTGAATATCTGGAGTCGTAGAAGTGAATATTAGTTTCTTATCATTCAATGAGCATCTTGTATTTCATAGAAATTGGGGGCAATATAATCCTTACGTAGGGGCCAGCCTATCCAACTTTCAGGCATCAAGATACGTTTCAGGCGTGGATGATTTTCATAAGAGATTCCCAACATATCATAAGATTCCCGTTCTTGAAAATCAGCACTTTTCCAAATCCAGAAAACAGACGGGATTCTAGGATTCCTCCTTGGGGCAAATACTTTTATGCATACCTCTTCGGGTTGATCCACACCATACTGTATTCTCGTAAGATGATACACACTAGCTAACAACCCGCCCGGTGCTACATCATAAGCACACTGGGAACGTAGATAATTGTAACCATATACATATGAAATGACAGCAATGGAGTACCAATCCTCGGGCTTTATTTGTAAAGTCTCTATTCCTTGGTAATCGAAGCCCAAAGATCTATGCACTAGCTCATGCTTGACTAGCCAAGCAGATAAACGACCTTGCATCTTCTTGATCTCTCCCACATTTGTATTTGTATGAGTATTTCACATTTACGATGAAATTTATGAAGATTTACCCGCTGTTTGTTATTCTGCACAAAAGCATCCTGCCTAATTCACTAATTCGTGGGAAGATACTGAACTTTTGTATTTGAAAGATGTTTCAGTTTCAGGAGGTATTTCTGAAGTAGATGGAGATTTATAGAGTAATCCTTGATCGTAATTTCCAGTATGAGTACTGCGTCCAACATGAAACTTGTGATTGGTAGTAAAATATCGATTTTCCTGTTGAGACCCAATTTGATCTTCATAGATTTCTCGAGATACTTTCTTACGAAGTTTCGTTATAGCATCTATAACTGCCTCTGGTTTGGGTGGGCAGCCCGGCAAATAGACATCCACAGGAATTAGCTTATCGACTCCCCGAACGGTACTATAAGAATCCGTACTGAACATCCCTCCTGTAATAGTACAAGCTCCCATCGCAATGACATATTTTGGTTCAGGCATTTGCTCATATAATCTCACTAAGGAAGGCGCCATTTTCATTGTTACTGTGCCGGCTGTTAAAATGAGGTCTGCTTGCCTAGGACTCGATCTTGGTACCAATCCATAACGATCAAAGTCGAATCGCGAGCCTATTAATGAAGCAAATTCAATGAAGCAACAACTGGTACCATAGAGAAGCGGCCATAAACTGGAGAGTCTTGACCAATTCGAAAGATCATTCGATGTAGTTGAAATAACTGAATTTTGGGTTGTTTGGTCAAGTAACGGAAACTCAATAGAATTAATAACTGTCTCAATGTAATCTTTTCTTTGTTTTTGATTTTGATTGTCTGAATATTCAGGAGCTAAGACCATTCCAATGCTCCTTTTCGCCATGCATAAACTGAACCAACAATTGGGATAAGCACGAAAATGAAAGCTTCTATAAATACAGATACACCCAATACATCGAAACTCATTGCCCATGGATAAAGAAAGACCGTTTCAACATCAAAAACAACAAAAACTAGAGCAAACATGTAATAGCGAATTCGGAATTGTAACCAAGCATCCCCCATTGGTTCTATACCCGATTCATAACTAGAGAGTTTCTCTGGTCCTTCACTAATCGGGGCTAAAACTCCCGAAATTAGAAATGCTAAAATAGGAATAAGACTTGATATTATTAGAAATGCCCAGAAAATATCATATTCGTAAAGCAGAAACATAGATGCACTCTCATGAATGTGGAATATACCGAATTAGTCGATTCAAATTGGAATTGTCAATTCATCCATAACTGCTTAGTCGAAACAACAATTTTGATCGAACCACATAGTTGAGTTTGTTTGCTGCGGGTCATGCCTCGTTTCAAGATTCATCCAATAGAATCCCACTTACCCTTTCTTCAATTCTATTTAGATATGGTGTAGACATATTATGTTCTTGTACAAATAAGACTCTCTCACTTTACCTTGGGTTTTCTATAAAAAAAAAAATAAATGAAAGAATATTTTCATTTTCATCAAAAATGAATAAAAAAAAGATTAATTCAATATTAATTATATTATCTATAATTATGTGAAAATAAAATGGAAATATTCCATTTTCAATGAAAATATTCAATGAATATAATATAATAATATAATAAAATCAAAGAAGAGGTCTGGCTCATTTTTTTTTTTCTCTTTTGTAGTAGAATGCCTAGCTCGGGATTTAGGGTATATTCTACTCGGTTGGCGTTGGTGTATTCTTTTCATTAAGATCGGGGTATAGAATCATTGTTTCTATTGATTCGATATGAATACATAAACAGAAACAGAATGCATCGACCAATTAGACTCTCTCCTTGTCCCAGATTTATACTTAATTGATTTGATTCAATCTTCAATCTGTTGAATTATGAGGAACCCTTACATAGAACAACTCATGGGTTCCTATACCCAAATTAGATACTTTTGACCTGTACTATCCCGACAGGACCCCCCAGAAACAATCGAGTTATTTAAATCGAGTTAAAAGTCTTGAAAGAGTCATCCTATTTCGGACCCATTTCTAGTACCCAAAATCGCTATTTGGAATGACTCGAAATACTTATTAATGTAATAACACCTAGTAAGACCAACCAATGGGTTAGGTTTCGTGACAATCAAAAGAGGTTTCGTTTGAAGCAAACCCACACAATGGAGCGTACCACAATGGTAGAGTCGGCCGAATCATAAATTATCTACAGAAGATAGCTCTGATGGAATCACGCGTTGTCGAACAATTCGACAGACCAAATCCCCAAAAACACTCATAGAAATAGAAGAGAGCACAAACGTTGATACCTTTAGGACCAATTCATTATTTCTGAAACAATGAATTTGGGTTGTTGTTCCACCAAAGAGCGATCAGTCGGGGGATTGGATTCCTAACTCATCCAAGTTCAAACAGACCCCTAATCTTCTTGCATAAAGTCTGCATCGGTAGAATCGACAGAATTGAAATGATGAGCAATTGGATTGGAGTAGGTTGGGATACAAAAAAATAAGTATTGTACAGAAAGATAAAAATAACTAAACTACTTGCTTTGCCTTTGCTAGGCCGGCTATACGAAGAAAAGTCTAGTCTATTTTACAATGTTTACAATGAAACTTACCGAAGAGCTTTCTTTTTGAAACTCTGGCTTTTCTACAAATACAAGAACAGGTCCTAGATCCGTGTGACTTACTATTACTATTAGATTCGATTTTGTTGGGTCAGGTTGGGGTTTTTGGCTAGGCTCGTGTTATGATTTTGACTTCATAATCAATTGGCTTGGGTATACCAAACCAAAGAAAAGGTGTATCACTCAATCTTTGATCATGGACAAGAAAAAGAGGAAACAAGCCATATGTCATTCCCCCACGAAAATGAATGAAGAAGAATTGGTTTGGGTATTCGAGATTCGAAAATACCGATCCGGTTGGATCCATTGGAATGAATTATTTTTTTTTTTTCATTTTCATGCCCCGAGGGATCGCCGTGAGCATGTGGAAATGATTCCATTTCCATGGACCAACCCACTGGCCATCTGCAAGCACGCACTAATGAGGAAACGAAAACTATACAAAAATGCAAAAATGTATAGGGCTATACGGACTCGAACCGTAGACTTTCTCGGTAAAACAGATCAAACTGATTATTATCGAAATGATTCGAACTGTTTCAAAGACCCAACATGCATTTTTTCGCATTGGGCTCTTTCATCAACTGATAGAAAGATCAGTTGAGTCCACCATATTTTTTCTTGACAGGAAGATAACGAGATGGCTCCATGTGCTCTGGATTCATTATTTGTATTCTGATCCAGGAGCAATACCAAAGTGTTTCAAAGAAGGGTTACCTTGACGTAGGTCTGCCTCCGGCCTAGATCAACCTAAGATAGAGTCTCTATCGCTCCGCTCCAACAGTCAAATAGGGTACTTCATACACCTTAAAGCTCATAGGACGAAAAGAGGTTGTTTTGAGGTCCTTATACTCATTATGCCTAGCATTGAATAGACTGGGTATTCACCTTATCAATGATCAAATCAATGATGGGTTCCGTTTGGCACATAAATTGGTGCTTGAATCGGACCGAATCAAATATTTGTCAGGCTACTGTTCTCTTGTTCCTTCGAATCCATGGAGTAAGACATCGATTTCTCCATAGAATCAATTCTGTTGATTGCATGATGGACTCCCCTGAAAAAGCATTGGCGCACGTGTAAACGAGGTGCTCTACCTAACTGAGCTATAGCCCTTGTCATAGATATCTTAACATCTAGAGAATTTATTGTCAAGATGGATATTCCATGATCCCACATGATAGCTCTCTGATCCTTTTCCTGCCAAGGATTGGTATTGCTTAGAAGTAAGATTCCATCTATAATTCCCGATGTGATGGGTCCCATTTTTTTTTTTTTCTTTATGATGATAAATGACCTACTTAACCCAGTGGTTAGAGTATTGCTTTCATACGGCAGGAGTCATTGGTTCAAATCCAATAGTAGGTAGAGCTTATTAGATACCGGAGTCGATGGTCTCTAATAAGTTTTTCTACCCACCTTCTTTTCTTTTTTTTTTTTTTTCGTTGCATCAGATTACACTTGATTGTATCCAATTGGCGGAATCCAAATATGGTGTATAAGCAGAACTTCTTTTGATTATTCTGATGCAACGATTAGTACGAAATAACATTGATAGCCTCTACTCGTGTCCTAGCTCTTCGGAGAGCTAGATTCGCCTCAATTTCTTGTCTCTTGCCTTCAGCTCTACTCAAGCTAGCTTCGGCTATTTCAAGAGTTCGCTGAGCTTCTTGCGGATCAATGTCACTACCCCTCTCCGCATCATTTACTAAAATGGTGATCTCATTATTGCCTATTCTAGCGAAACCACCCATCAGAGCCATCGTTAACCATTGGTCGTCGAGGCGTATTCTCAAAATACCTATATCTACAGCTGTGGCAATAGGGGCGTGATTTGGTAATACGCCAATTTGGCCACTATTCGTAGATAAAATAATTTCTTTCACCTCTGAATCCCAAATAATTCGATTAGGAGTCAGTACACAAAGATTTAAGGTCATTTCTTCAATTTGCTCTCCACATCTAAGTTCATAGCCTTCGCGGTAGCTTCATCGATGTTACCCACCAAATAAAAGGCCTGCTCG